>NW_025941415.1:0-343 GCF_000764305.2 Hyalella azteca
CAGAAGCTGTTCTTTAATGCAGGTTTCATTGAAGACCAGAGAGTATTTCTTATTGACAGAGAGTATTTCTTCTTATATATAATAAAATGTCCCTTGGAAACCTGATATTTGGATTTTCACTTCCTATCAAGAGCCCAATTCGCCGAATAGAGAAAAACAATAAGAAAATTGTCAATAAGAAATACTCTCTGGTCTTCAATGAAACCTGCATTAAATATAGATACATGAATATAAATGAGTGGTGCGTACACTTGTCTGGTAGGGGGGAGGGGGGGGGGCGGCCCACGGGTCGTTGCTCTCGCATGCCTGGCCTAGTTGCTGTGCACACGCTACACGCACACAC
>NW_025941416.1:0-1101 GCF_000764305.2 Hyalella azteca
TAAAATGCTACAATCAAAACCATTACCCTAAAATGCTACAATCGAAACCATTACCCTAAAATGCTACAATCAAAACCATTACCTTAGAATCCTACAATCAAAACCATTACTTCAATAAGTAACAACCAAATCCCTGGCATTAAAATGTAATAACCAAGATCATCACCTTTCTGGCTCTCATGTTTGTCAACTTTTTCTATGTGGTCCCAGCCTGCAGCAGACTTGTCCTGTCGGTCTTTTTGGACACCAAACTTGCCTCCAAAGCCCATGCTGTAGTCTGCATGGACCAGGACAGTTATAGCAAAACAGAGACTCTAGTTTGTTCCTGAAGTCATTTTTGGTGACGACAACAATTATTGGACGAGATAAAAACAATTGTCTACCTGTCTATGCAATGTGATATTGGGAAACGTTTCCAGGGATGTGTGTGAACATATCATTTTTCTTTGAGCAACTGTTTACTGCGCAAGAAGATTTCAAGAAACTCTCAGGCCTGTGAGAAACCAGAATTGATCTGAAATAATTTTGGCCTGTGCTTTACTAACCGGTCAACTAGGAATTATGGATTTCATATTGGTAGTTTCAAGCCCCTAGGAATAATTTGCATCTCCTTACATAGAGTTAACTCTAAATTAAAATATAAAATATTTGTGAATTACAATGTTAAAAGAAGTTGCAATCGTAAATATAAGGAGGAGGGGCCTGAGTACTGAGCCCAAAATCCATGAAGGTATGAAGCATTGAATTAATTGTGGCAGACACAATCAAATAGTCAAACATTGATGAAAGGTTTTCAATGTCACCTTTTTGGCTTTCATGTTTCTCCGTCTTCTCAATGTGGTCCCAGCCTGCAGCTGACTTGTCTTGTCTGTCTTTCTGCACCCCAAATTTGCCACCAAAGCCCTGGCTGTAATCTGCATGGACCAGGACAGTTATAGCAAAACAGATACTCGAGTTTGTTTCTGAAGTCATTTTTAGTGACGACAACAATTATTGTACGAGATAAAAACAATTGTATACCTGTCAATGCAATGTGATATTGGGAAACGTTTCCAGGGATGTGTGTGAACATATCATTTTTCTTTGAGCAACTGTTTACTG
>NW_025941417.1:0-361 GCF_000764305.2 Hyalella azteca
GTGTTGTGTAATGCAATCAAATGGTTCTGGCGGGTCAGCGAGCCAGTGATGGTCGTAGAACTACCAGTGGTACCGAGTGCCCGGAAAAACTGGCCTATCACCCACCTCCCTAGTCGCCACTGCCAGGATGGGCAATTACAACTACAACACTTCTCAGAACTCTGAGCTCTCAGGATCGACACTTCTCAGATCTCTGAGCTCTCAGGATCGATACTTCTCGGAACTCTGAGCTCTCAGGATCGACACTTCTCAGAACTCTGAGCTCTCGGGATCGACACTCTTCAGAACTCTGAGCTCTCAGGATCGACACTCTTCAGAACTCTGAGCTCTCAGGATCGACACTTCTCAGAACTCTGAGCTC
>NW_025941418.1:0-1347 GCF_000764305.2 Hyalella azteca
GGGCGGCAGCAAGACGACTAACTCTGCACCCGCGTTTCTTTCAGTGACTTTCTTATTACCTCCTGCATGTGTCAGGGCTTTAGCGTTGTGATCTCGTGCAGGTGTTGAGTATTGCTGGTGTTAAGGAGTCCATCGTTGTGACCTCCTGCAGTTGTTTATCAGGTTAGAATCTCTTCGTGTATTATGACTTGCAAGTAAGAAACTAGGCGATTAAGATCTAAATTGACGTCTAAATTTGAAATGTGAAATGAGTAAATTATTTCAACAACTAATCATGCCACAAACGCAATTGTTGGCTGTCTTGATGAGCAGACCGCGTTTCACTACCCGGCCTTCCACACTCGCGGTTTATGAACGATGTCAGGATCGTTATGTTACAACACACACCTCGAGTTCCAAGCCACGCTTAGTTTTTATATTAAAAAGCAAAAATGAATAGTTTTATGGATAGGAGCATTGAAGATACAGGTGTTAAAATATTATGGCGCACCCGTCGTGGTCCACTAACGTATTCATCATGAATTAAATTTCGGCCATGTTAAACTAACTATGGCCATGTTCGGAGTAAACATGGCCATATCAACAACTGAGCTTGCGAGCTCCCTTGATAAAGATCTGTCATCGGTTCTTATTTGAAAACAAAAATTGCAGCAACGAATTATTCAAATTTTTGCATTGTATTTCTCTGGCATGCGCACATTCCACAGAAATGTTTGAAAATAATACATTATTTCCATCACAGTTACTGGAGCAGCATTCACAGAATTACATTGAAGTGTTGCGTTGCTATGCAGCCACAAGAGCTTCGGGCTTCATCATAGAACCAAATTCAACTAATTTCCAGTCTCAACCAAAAATTCAATGAACCAAACCATAAATTATTATTCTAAGAACTTTTATCCACAGCATATGGTTGGTATAACCACGGCAATTAGTTTAAAAACATACATTCACTGAGCATTACGTATAGTCAGTACCACCCCCATAATTCTTCACTTCAGGCAATGAATGGTTCGTCATAAATCCAATCTATTGTTCAACCACTGGGAGATGTAGTCCTATAGAAAGTTGTTTTTTTTTTGTGTCCCTAGCTGGAATGTTGTTCAGAGGAGCTGAGACTGCGTGGCTGCAGCTGGCGTGCGCAGCCGCAGTGCTGACGCAGGCGGTCGTCGTTCAAGTTGGTGAGTTCCCCGGCCGCGCAGTGATCGCTCGTAGTTTGTCCTAATATTTCAGCGTTAGAATTGGCCAATTAAGGCACTTATCGTGGCAGTGGACAAGCTTCGAAATTCCTTCGTCATATAAATCCGCCGCCTGCGATCTCAGCCACTCAGTCCATTTCCATTTCCA
>NW_025941419.1:0-2406 GCF_000764305.2 Hyalella azteca
CGAACAGCAGCGTGTCGCTCTCTATCACGCGCCTGGCCAGAAGCCCTCGCTTCTTCTGGCTCAACCGCACGAACAGCAGCGTGTTGCTCTCTATAACGCGCCTGGCCAGAAGCCCTCGCTTCTTCTGGCTCAACCGCACGAACAGCAGCGTGTCGCTCTCTATCACGCGCCTGGCGAGAAGCCCTCTCTTCTTCCGTCTCAAGCGCACGAGCAGCAGCCATATGCTCTTTATGTTTGGCCAAGTGCTCTGCACGCTGGCTTTCTGCCTCAGATTCAAGCATTTTTCGGCGCTTAGTAAGTCGTTCTGTCTTACATTGTTCCGTTTCCTGCGAGCGCTTCTCCTGGTACTTCTGTCTTGCCTTCTCTAGCCGTCGCTTCTTTTGAGCGGCCGTTTCCTTCACCATTTTCGAAAGTTATACTGACCAAGATATCTATATAAAATGTTCACTGTAATAGAAGATTAAAAGAAATGTGAAAATGACTAAAGTAGATTGTCACTGTGCTAGACATGAAAAACGTTGTTGCGAGCCAATTTACTTGACTTGACGTACGTATCGATGATAGGAAGCGTATCATCGATACACGCAGTCTAAACACGAATATCCTCTCGAGGATGACGTGCATTAAGGTTCCCAAACCCCTGCTTGTGAGTTCCTTTAGAGTTTATACGCCTGGAAACGTGCAACAAATTATTGATTATTGTATTGTTATCGGGAGCTGAGCTTCCCTAAAAGTTTCAGAGCGCTAGCTGGTGGGAAAGTTGGTGAAATATCGATTGCAAGATTTGATCATCACAGACAGACAGAGGGACACGAAAGCGAGCTAAGAAAAACGTGGTAAAAACAAAGAAATTATCGCGGCTGGAAATTATCGCGGCGGACAATCAAGTCACACGCCAGCCGAGTCACGGAAGCCTCTAACGCCTCAAAACTCGTCGCCAACGTCAGACTTAAGGGTTGGGTGTGACAGCAGCATTTACGGAGGGGATTGCAACTTGGTCGTGATGCTTGTGCCCGTAGTATCACTGAGTTCTTCTTGATTCATCTGACTTATATTGACGCATTACGGAGCATACAGTCATTACGTTTACTGAAATCACGGTTACGTATGTATCTTGGCTTACGCGTCCTAATTTAAAAACTGGTAGAGAGACCCAAAAATTGTTGGTATATAATTTTTACAACACTTCTCTTTAACTTCACTTCTTGTTTGTTTGTTTGTCTGTCTGTCTGTCTGTCTGCTACAAATCTTGTAATCGAAATTTAATACACTTCTACTTATCCTATCGATTTGAAATTTTGCACACTTGTTTAAAGTTGAAGACAATGCATGAATCAAATGTCAAAATAAATGATTTAAAATTTTTTTTTTTCAATATTAAAAAAATTGAAAAATAAATTTTTTGAATTTTCGAAAATTAAGGGAGAAATTCATTGTACATCTGTAAGATTGGAGATACTGGATTCTTTGGAAGTGTTGTCTTTAAAAAGTAATTTTTAAACGTATATTATTTTTAATTTAGGTTGGCAACGGGATAAGCGCTCACAAGTTTACAATGCAATAGCAGTTTAAGTGACCGAAATTTTATTGGACTCGTAATGAAGTGTTCTTGGAATTTTACACCAGATTTTTTGAATGAAGCGTTCAACAACAGTTCGAGTAAATTATTCAAGTAAATTTTTCATTTTTGTGCCTGGAATCTTTTTTGAGACAAAGTTGAAATTTTAACAATGCTCTTTTGAAACTTTACAGTGGAACATGGGTGAAATTTTAGAGTTAAACGTTCATAAGATTTTTTATTATAAATTTCCTTCAAAAAAGTTATAACCGGAATTTTTAGTCAAGTTTTTTATCAAACTGGACCTTCTTGAAAAATTATCAAGCATCTATGAGACCTTTTACCAAGGGCCTCAAAATCCGTCAGTAAAAACGATAGTAAAGGGTCGCTGCAAACGCAGTCATCACGCTGCAGAACAAATTCAATTAAATCCAAATAACAACGGAGCGACGGGTCGCAAACCGTGCATGGCTAGCAGCGCAGAGAGAAAAAGCAAAGAGGGTTGAAGGCAACACAAATTGAAAATTGAAAAAATAAACTAGATGACCGTGACTGTACAGTTCATTGTAAATTGTGCTTGCCAACTGTGCTTGTATTCCAATAAGGCTTCTGGAGTCAGTTGCAAAAGTATGTGTAGCCACAATGTTACTTGGCTGATTCAAAGATTGTTTTCTGGCGTCGCAAGGAATATTTCCCCGTACATCCTCTTGCTGGTAATGGTTAAGTCGTTGGTTCCTGCACTTATGCATATGATGTCCGCGAGCGTTTGAAAGGCGTTCCACGTATAGGCTATGTCGCCGAAGCATGCAGCGAACATACAAGCGTGGATTTTCGTTCCTTTATTGCTC
>NW_025941420.1:0-884 GCF_000764305.2 Hyalella azteca
CCTTAACTTCCGACTGCCACTCCCTGTGAATTCGTCTCTGGCTGGCTGCTGTCGCCGCTTCGCTTTTTTTGTCTGCATGAAATATTTCGGCATTTAGTTTATAATTATCCGGAAAATATTATTTAATAATCCACACAAAATGTATTTCTCCAAGACGTAGTGGTATATAATTCAGGTTGCCTAAAATTCGCCAAATCCGAGAACAAAAAAGGCCGATAACTCAATACATACTAGTTTATTTATACGTTCCGCTATAAAAATTCCATTTATTTTCTTTTTGCAGTATTCAAAATTTAATTAGGAAGTACCCCTATCATAAATTTTAGTGCCAACGCAATTGAGAAAAACTAAATCACGGAATTTGTCCGGAAAAAATGACCGTCTGGCAACCCTGTTTGAAAACAGTACGAAAAATGAAATAATAGTACATGATGAAGCAATCGGAGTCAAAGTGTTAACATATCCTTTTGAGCATTTGGATGGATCGCTCCTTCCTTGTAGTTTCAGCCGTTATATTTATTACCTGTATTGCCGCATATTTTTCACTTTATGTGGAACGAAATTCCTCTCTGAATTTTCAACGAATGATTAGATGTTTTTTTTAATCTCATTATCGCTGATATCTAGAGTTTGTGACAACTTATTGAAATGAAGTAAAATGAAAGAATATGCGTATACATTTTTAGTTTTTTTTTGTGAGCTAACAAGAGCTCTTGAGTGCCTTGTTCTTTGCTGATGTATTAATAGTTCCATCTAGTGATATTATTTTGGTGCATTTATTGTGGGAGCAGCGTTCCATTTTCTTGTCGATAAAATCTAGCATTTATTTGTTTCCCGTAAGTACGTTGAGATTTTTAAGTGTGTTTTACTTGATATAAATTGTG
>NW_025941421.1:0-1210 GCF_000764305.2 Hyalella azteca
GGCCTCCCCCTGGTTGACGTATTCTCCCACGACCGCGACAGGCATTGCGGACGTGTCTTGCAGGTACGGCAGATACGTCTGGCAGTCATCCTCCAAGAGACCTGAGGCATAATAATGAAACACACAAATATAGTATTCGCTTTCCCTGAGAATCAAAGTAAACCGGATAACTTTGTTAATATTGTGGTGTTCTAAACGTTTAATTAGTAGGCGAGTTACGCGATCGGTTAACCAAAACACTGGAATATTTTCACCAGAATCAATTGCAGGAATTAGGCAAGCAATTCGAGAGCATGGTGTTAACTGCGATCCATCAAAACTACTCGCATAAAATAGTCACTACTTACAACGTTATGCGCTTCAATTTATATGAATGATTATACTATTGATGAGGAACGAAATATAATTGCAAGTTTTCTTGAAGAAGACTTACTGAAGAAGAAAGCGACGGCGGTGCCGGGCACGAAGCGACGGTGGTGCAACTGTCATGAGTGCTGAGTAGCTTCTACCGTACAAGTTGTGCCGCTTGTTTGGAACATCGAAATGTAGTTAGCCCGTGTATTTCCTGCTGGGCTTCGTAGATCGGCTCTCAACCTTCAGTTCTCAATGGCCTGGAGCGTAGTCCGTTATGCGTTGGCCGAAAATAATATTGAAACTAACCCGTCGGCATCAAATATTTTCCCAAGAATCGCAGATCGGCGATAAAAGTGAGGGAAATCCCTACGAATGAAATGTGATAAAATCATAATCGGGATTTGCAATATACTCGAAGCTTACACCACCTCGAAAAGTAGGCTACATATATCTTCCCACCCCGATCAGGTTGCACACATCACCCCACCTGGAAGAGTAGGATGCACATATCACCCTACCTGGAAGAGTAAGTTGCCTACATCACCCTACCTGGAAGTGTAGGTTGCATACATCACCCTACCTTTAACATTAGGTAGCATACATCACCCTACATGGAAGAGTAGATTGCATACATCACCCTACCTGGAACAGTAGGTTTCATACATCACCTACCTGGAAGAGTAGATTGCATACATCACACTACCTGGATGCGTATGTTGCTTACTTCACCCTACCTGGAAGAGTAGGTTGCATACATCACCCTACCTGGATGCGTATGTTGCTTACTTCACCCTACCTGGGAGAGTAGGTTGCATACATCACCCTACCTGGATGAGTATGTTGCTTACTTCACCCT